>NW_027459521.1:0-2500 GCF_050624435.1 Tenrec ecaudatus
GATTAGGGGTTAGGGTTAGGGTTAGAGTTAGGGTTAGGGTTATGGTTTAGGGTTAGGGTTAGGGTTAGTGTTAGGGTTAGGGGTTAGGGGTTAGGATTTTTGTTGGGGTAGGGTTAGGGTTAGGGTTTGGGTTAAGGTTAGGGTTAGGATTAGGGTTAGGGTTAGGGTTAGGTTTTAGGGTTAGTGTTAAGTTTGGGTTTAGGTTTAGGGTTATGGTGAAGGTTTAAATGTTAGGGTTTAGGGTTAGGGTTAGGCGTTAGGGCTTAGTGTTAGGGTTAGGGTTAGGGTTCGGGGTTCAGGGTTCCAGTTCGGGTTCGTATTCGGGTTCGGGTTCGGGTTAGGTTTAGGGTTAGGATTAGGTTTAGGGTTATGGGTTAGGGGTTAGGGTTAGGGATTAGGGTTACGGTTGCGTTTAGGGTTAGGGTTATGTGTTAGGGGTTAGGGTTAAGGTTTTGGTTAGGGTTAGGATTTAGGGTTGTTAGGGTTAGGGTTGTTAGGTTTAGGGTTAGGGTTAGAGTTAAGGTTAGAGTTGTTAGGGTTAGGGTTTTTAGGGTTAGGGTTAAGGTTAGTGTTGGGTTGTGGGTTAGGGTTAGGGGTTACTTTAGGTTTAGGCTTAAGTTTAGAGTTAGGGGTTAGAGTTATTGTTGTGTTAGTGTTAGGGTTAGGGTTTGGGTTAGGTTTAGGGTTATGATTAGGGTTAGGGTTATGGTTAGGGGTAAGGTTAGTTAGGTTTGGGGATAGGGTTAGGGTTACGTTTAGGGTTTAGAGGTTAGGGTTAGTTTCCGGTGTTTCGGGGCACGGGTTCGGGTTTGTGTTCAGGTTCGATTTCGCGTTCGCGTTCGGGTTAGGGTTAGGGTTAGGGTAGGGGTTATGGGTTAAGGTTAGGGTTAGGGTTAGGGTTAGGGTTAGGGTTAGGGGCTAGGGGTTAGGGGTTAGGGGTTAGAGGTTAGGGTTAGGATTAGGTTTAGGGTTAGGTTTAGGGTAAGGGTTAGTGTTAGTTTAGGGTTAGGGTTAGGGTTAGGGGTTAGGGTTAGGGTCAGTGTCAGTTGTTAGGGTTCGGGTTAGGGTTCGGGGTTAGGGGATAGGGTTAGGGTTAGGGTTAGGGCTAGGGTTAGAGTTAGGGTTAGGGTTAGGGTTTAGGGTTACGTTTAGGGGGTTAGGGGTTAGGGTTAGGGTTAGTGGTTTGGGTTTAGGGTTGTTGTTGGGGTCAGGGTTAGGGTTAGGTTTAGGGTTTGGGTTAGGGTTAGGATTAGGGTTAGGGTTAGGGGTTATGGTTAGGTTTATGTTTGGGGTTCGGGTTACGGTTAGGGTTTACAGGTTAGGAGTTAGGGTTAGGGTTATGGTTGTTAGGGTTAGGGTTAGGATTAGGGTTAAGGTTAGGGTTAGTGTTAGGGTTAGAGTTAGGGTTGGGGTTATGGTTAGGGTTTAGGGGTTAGGGTTAGGGTTTTGGTTAGGGTTATGTTTAGGGTTTAGAAGTTAGGGATTAGGGTTAGGGTTAGTGTTAGTGGTTTGGATTTAGAGTTAGGGTTAGGGTTAGAGTTATTTTTAGAGGTAGGGTTAGTGTTAGGGTTAAGGTTAGGGTTAGGGTTTTGGGGATACGGTTAGGGTTAGGGTTATGGTTATGGTAAGGGTTTAGGGATTAGGATTAGGTTTTTTTTAGGCGTTAGGGATTAGGGTTAGTGTTAGGGTTAGGGTTAGGTTTAGGGTTAGGTGTTAGGGGTTAGGGTTAGGGTTTTGGTTAGGGTTATGGTTAGGGTTTAGAAGTTAGGGATTAGGGTTAGGGTTAGTGTTAGTGGTTAGGAGTTAGAGTTAGGGTTAGGGTTAGAGTTATGTTTAGAAGTAGAGTTAGGGTTAGGGTCAGGGTTAGGGTTTTTGGGTTACGGTTAGGGTTAGGGTTATGGTTATGGTAAGGGGTTAGGGGTTAGGATTAGGGTTTTTTTTAGGCGTTAGGGATTAGGGTTAGTGTTAGGGTTAGGGTTAGTGTTAGGGTTAGGGTTAGGTTTAGGGTTAGGGGTTAGGGTTAGGGTTAGGGCTAGGGTTAAGGTTAGTGTTAGGGTTATTTTAGGGTTAGGAGTAGGGTTAGGGTTAGGGTTAATGCTAGTGTTAGGGGTTAGGGGATAGGATTATGTTAGGTTTATGTTTAGGGTTATGGTTAGGTATGTTAGGGTTAGTGTTAGGTTTAGGGTTAGTGTTAGGGGTTAGTGGTTAGGTGTTAGGGTTAGGGTTAGTGTTAGGGTTAGGGGTTAGGGTTGTTTTTGCGGTTAGTGTTAGGGTTTGGGTTAGGGTTAGGGTTATGATTATGGTTAGTTTTAGGATTAGGGCTTAGGCTTAGGGTTTGTTTTGGGGTTAGGGTTAGGGTTACGGTTAGGGGTTAGGGTTAGGTTTAGGTTTAGGTTTAGGGTTAGAGTTAGGGTTAAGGTTAGGGTTAGGGTTCGGGGTTCGGGGTTCGTTTTTGGGTGAGGGTGAGGGTGACGGTTAGCATTAGGATTAGGGTTAGTGT